>NC_057807.1:242638599-242656217 GCF_018294505.1 Triticum aestivum
GGATGGCCGGTGCGGCGGCGGACCGACGGTGGGGAGTGGTTTCGGGGAGGGCGGGCCGACCACGGGCGCCGGGGGCTGGCGGTTCGGCTGGTGGTGGCTGGCGGCTCAGGGGGGTGGAGTTTGATGATAAACTGGAGGCCCTTGATTTCGTATCCAATGGCTGAAAAATCTAATGACCACAGATGAAAAAGTCAGTTGACTGACATGTAGCCACACCCCTTATGTACACATGCACGCACGCAAGACACGCATGCATGTAGGTGTGCAACACTGACACGTACACATAACGTACACACGCACACATGGTGGCGTGCAACACTGACACGTACACATGCACTCACGAACACGCGCATGTACGGACCCATGCATGCAACACTGAAACGTACCCTTGCACGCACGCAACACTCGCACGCCTGCATGCACACAGCGCACAACGCAAGACACACACTCAACCTATACGTGCATGCACCCTTTGTTAATGACATGGATTGTTACGGGTATTAATCAATCTTATCTGTGATAAGCAGAACATTGATGTTTGTAGCGGTCTTTATGAATCACAACGTATCGAACGGGCTATCAACATAGTAGGCTTATCTACATGAAAAAGATGACATCACACTCAATGAACAATCATCGGTTTATGAAATGCCCGCTTCTGACCGCCCTGGCCCACCAAAGGTTCCTCTGCTGTGCGTTGCCTATGTTGGGTCACTGACATGCAGGCCATGCACCCAAAGAGCCCACACGTCAGTGGAAGAACGGCACGGTGTCGTAGGTCAGAGTCGAGAGCGCCACTTGCGGCACGCCCGGCTGAACACACCTCCATGCCGCATTCAAACGCCTCCATGAAACCCGCCCGCGTGGAAGCCGAGAAACCCACTCTGGACACACGTCCATTCAGGACCGGGCCGGCGTTAAACACAACGCCGGTCGAGCTCCTCCCGTCCGCCGTCTATTTAATCTCCTATTTAAACAAGGCCAAACGCCGGCTAAGAATCGCACACCTCCACCGCTCCCCTATCTCCTCCACCATTTTGTCCACTCTTACAATGGCTTACGAAGAGTAGTTATTCCGCATCCAAGCCGGCTGGGTAGCCCGCCGGATACGAGCTATGCAGCTCGCTGATCCACCTCCCTTCCCTCGCCCGACAGAGCCAGTTGCCACCCCAAGCCGGCGCACGGTTCAGCAACTCGCCTCTCCAGGCCAGCTCGACGAGGAGCGGCGCACGGGCGTCGTTGCTGCCGTCCACGCCGCCGCCTCGTACCATGTGTCCCGTTTCTGTGGCCGAGACTCCCATGCCGGCGGCCGCGCCATGCAAGCAGCGACAAAAGCCGGGTGCACGGAGAGCGACAAGTCGGTGGATAGCGCCTCCGCGTCCGCCGCCATCATCGAGGAGAAGTAGAACACGGGAGGCCGCCGCCGCTTGGGTCCCATGAAGGCCACCGCGGAGGTGACGCCAGCGTACACAGCAGGTGTCTTGCCGGATCCTTTTGTTGCGAGGACCTTCGTCGACCCCGCATGGGCTCCACGGAAGACGGGAATGTTAGGATGAACTCGAGCCGGTGACAGCCATGGCGAAGTAGTGGCCGGTGATGAACTCGAACCGGTGCTGGCCACCATCATCTTCGGCACCAGCCAATGATATCAGTTGGGCAGTGGGGAAGCGAGCTATCCTTTGCGCTGAAGCATATACCTCCGGGGCTCCCGACAGTCCGGTGATCGTGCTGCCGGACATGAGGAACACAAATCGATCGGCGGACGACCATTTAGGCCAGGTATTATATACCTGTGCTGTCCAGAACTAGCACCGCGTAGTTCATTTGAATGCAATGAAATCCATCATGTTTGTATGAAAATCCGGTATTTTATATGATTTCCATCGTTGTTTATATGAAATATCAGTTTGTCTACGTGTTTGCGTGAATTTCGTCCGGTTGGTTGAGTTGCTGTCATAATGTGTGCGGCTACGGTTGGATGGCGTAATTTGGGGGTCGTCGGTCGGTCTGCGGGCGGCTCGGGCGGCGTTGTGGGACAAAAAAACACAGCTCGTGCGAGCTCGTCTCCAACATGCGCGCTGGAGGATGCATGACAACATGAGCACCCGAGCCATTCCTCGTTCATCGGTGGCAAAGGCACCGGTGGACAAAAGGGTCGCCAATATTTTGGCTACCCCGGGCAAGATCCAAACAGCCCCTCCCAACAGATTCAAATCCCTCGTTCGCCATGGAATTTTGCCATGTGTTGTTTTCATGGACTAGCAAGATGCCCGTGCATTGCACGGAACATCAAGATGCATTTTTTTACAAACTCCCGCATGCATGCAAGGGATAATTAATGTCCTCCTTTGCTTGTACCACGAGGCAAACACCATTAATATTGCATAGTGTTAGTGGCCTTGTATATCTGCAAATTGTAATTTTGATAGTGGTCCCTTGTATATAAAAATGGAGGGAGAAAGATGAGAGATAAGGTGAGGAGGAGTGGGGCATGGTGGTGACTGGTGGTCGGACTGGGCGGAGGCATGGGGATGGACGGCGCATTATGTCTAGGTTTGTATCTCTCTCTCACACACCCACGTAGGTGGGGGACATGCACAAAGAGAAGAGGTGCACGCACGGCGCACGTACTCCTGTCTCTTTCCCAACCACACCCGCGCGGGTACACGGTGCATCTCATTTCTGTACGAAAAAGGCAGCCCACGTGGTAATTTGGCACGTGTACTGGTTGTCCACTTGGTGGAGGGAGGATCGTCTACCACGGGTGAACAAACAAATTGCGACTTGACGCGTTATGTTAAATTAAAAAAAGAGGCAAACCATGTGAGGCCTACCTTAAAGGCAAGGCTCTATACACTGGAGTACTTTTGATGTGTCCCGTCAACTCGCAGAACGAGGAGAAGCTTGCTTACTACGCCATCTCCCCCGCCCATGGGCGCAGTGGCTCACAGGATGAGGTGAAGCTTGCTTACGAGTAGTAGTAGTAGTATTAGTAGTAGTAGTAGTACTGTACGCCTTTACGCCCGCTCCCTCGCCCACGCGCGCGGTGGCTCGCAGCACGAGAAAATTTTACTACTCCCTCCGTTTACTCCTCGTCCCTACTACGTACTTTGGTTAGTACTCCCTCCATTTACTTATGCAAGGCCACTATAAAAAAAATACATTTTGCATCTATACAAGGCCACAAATAGTAATCGAGGGAAAAGTTACTACTCCCTCATTTCTAGTTTATGGCTCAATTTCAAAATCTCTCTAACCAAGGTAGACAGTGAGTGGTCGAATTAATTTCATAGTTTGCACAAGTAATTAGTACGCTCGTTTTTCTCAAGAAGTTATGTTTACCGAGGCATTAATTAGAAGGAATGCATGAATGACCACTAAATTTCCATGAACTTGTATATGCATTGGTTAGTTTCCTCTTGACACTGCTTGCGTCGGGTGATCTAACGCACCTCGAAATCCAACATGTAATGGTACTACTACTAGTATAGTAGAATTGAGACTTATCAAATGGAAAAACAAATGTTTTTTAGATGAGCACTATAAATCCTAGTGGGTACGTACTCCGTAAAAACAGATTTTTCCAAAACTAAGTCGCTCCCTTTCATGAATTCTGTAGTATACTCCTCCGTCGATGCTCCCTTTCATGAATTCTATACTTCCTGTCGCCGACATGTGGGACATATAACAACCGGGTCGACATGTCAAGCACCAAATAATAGTGCAGAACAACAGGGGGGACGCACCCCACTCATACCGGCCCAGTAGTAGTAATGAGCAATGAGACGTCAAATCACAATGCCACACCTTCCCAGACGGACGAAGCAACCATTATTTCACACTTCGGTTCGCCATCATCTCAAACCACGTAGTATTGCTTCTGCCTCAAGAGGGACACGCGCATCGCCTTGGTACATCATGACACGTGGGACCGCATGACAGGCCATGCTCCCCCGCCGATCGCTCGGTAAAATCACCTCATTTTAACTATACTTCCTCTGTATCGGTTTACCACATGGCATGCACGTCGTTCTAGGTTGAGAATTTAACTGGCTATATATGTGATGAACAACACTCTAGCCTTTTAAAAAATGTATACTTTTGTATAGTAGTACTATCGATGGATTGCGCCATGGAGCAAAAGTTGAAATTAAAAAAGGTGGTACATATAGAGAGCGCTCGTCGCCAAATTATGCATATATTACTATTAAAAAAGCTAGTACGTGCTTAATTGCGGTGCTAAATTCTATTAAAGAAATACTAGTAGTATGTACATACTGAAGAGTTAAAGTAACGAGAAGAAACATAACATAGTTCTGCTGGGGGCTCAGCACAACACACCCCTCAAATTAAACTATGCAACTAATCCGGTAGACACTGCATTAGAAGTTTAGAACCACCATGAGCAATGAAACTGCCACCTTACTCGGAGTCCTCGTCCACATCCTCGACTTCGTCCTTGTCCCTCTTCCTCTTGGCCGATACTTCTTTGCTTGAACCGCACACTTGGCTGTTGCTCTTCATCCAACCCTTGTAGATATTGAAACAAAGGTAGCCATCCATTGCAGCGTAGTGGATGTGGTCTATATCTAGTACATTCCGCTGCCATGCATGATGATGAAACATGTAATGAGGTTTCTCCAGTTTACGGTATGAAGGATGAACCATGGCTCCTGCCAGGGTCAGCATTGAAGGCTGACGAGAGGGCACTAGCCGATTCTTCTGGAGGTCGAAGGGGTTGCCTACAACAAGGCCTATCCGACCTAGGACTTCTTTGTTGTTCTTAAAGTCTACAGTGACAAATTTCACTATTTTGTCCTTGAGGAAGTTGTTAAAATCCTGGCACTCAACGTCGGCATGGCATATGTGGTAGATCAAGCAAACGTTATGTACGCAAACATGGATCACAGCGGGCTTCTTCCTCTCTTCGTCGTTTAGATCCTTCTCTCGTCCCAGGACTGTGGTGTACTCAACATCTAGCCCAGCGACCCACTCATCATCTGAGTTTTCAAACATGCGTCTGAAGCGAGAAAGGCATCCTTTCACCGTCGCGGAAGAACGGGTGTAGATGACGTCGAACTCATCGCCGGTGATGGTTCTAACCTTGTACTCACCACCGATCGTGGAGATTTGGGACGCCATGGATTTGGGAGGAGGGTTAGGATTAGTGGAACTGCCATAATGTGAATGGATGGGACGACTAGGAGCGAACCACCGTAGTATTGAAGGACGTGCGTGGACGAGTAGGAGTGAACTGCCAGCGTGCGAACGACAGGGTAGTGGCTTTCCATTCTCCCATGATACGGGCTTCTGAGAGCCCTTGGATCTGAGATCGAATGGTTGCATGGAGTGATTCTAGACCTATGGGTGAATATCCTATCCTGGAGGGTTATTCTGCAAATTTTTAGCAACTTAGCATGCGACCTTTTGATCTCAGATCCAAGGGCTGCCAGCAGCCCGTATCATGGTCGCGCCTACCATGACCGTTGCGTCGCTTGCGCGGTCACGCCCTTGGAGATTTAACATGGTGCGTTAGGCTATCTGATGTTGGCATGTCATACATAGTCATCACTTAGTCACTCATACTACAACAAGGTTGGCTATAAGGTTGGCTATAAGTATATTTTTTTTACTCCTCTCTATCTCTTTCTTCGTACTCCCTCCGTCCGATAATATAAGAACTTTTTGACACTAGTGTAGTGCCAAAAACGTTCTTATATTATGGGACACAGGGAGTACTAGTATTTATTGCATTTGCCAAGGAGTGACCACTTCCAATGAAATGGTGTTGCTAAGTTTGCTTCATTTAATTAGCTATAGACTCAAAATTGTCTTTTCACCTAGGTACACGCGCTTAGCACCGTTTCTTCCTTGGGTCACCAAACTAGTCTCTCTCTTCTTTATTAACTTGCCACATCAGACTTTATGCCTATGTGGCAAGCTTAGCACCTGTAGGAGCAAGTAAGTACAATAGTGCGCTTTACATGGCATTTTTGCATATGTGGAGGAAAGAGAGGTAAGGAAAAAGTGGAGAAGTGGGCTCTCATGCAAGAGCCGGCCTCTACTACATGTTGGAGCATTGGGAGAGGCTCTTGTATGGAGGTGACCAGGAATCGGGAGACTCACGCCGGTCATAGCGCCGCAGTTAAAATGATATTGGCAAGTCAAATCATGGGGCCCCACCTGTCCAGCAGTAACTCGCTGTCAAATCACACATCCCTACGTTTGCAGCAGCCTACTCCCTCGTCTTCTCGCGTCTCTGTCGAACCGACTAGGTGGAACTGCCCCGCCTACCGCGCAGAAAAAGCCTCGCCCTCGATTACATCCGCTTAAGAATCCAATGATATACTTTCTGTGACATAGTAACTCATATTTAGTTAGTCAAATGGATGACCTAGAACTACGTGCAGGCCCTATAAACCGAGAAGCCTAAAAATAAAAAACCGAGACGGAGAGGGTAGTTCAGCACGTATCTTTTTAGATCAATATAGTCAGGATTCACCAAGGAGCAAAACCAAGTGGTAGGCTGCTCTTGTCATGTTGGCGTAGCAACTCAAGCAGGGTCAGTCCGCACACGAAATGGCGACACACTTAACAGGACCCCTTTGGCCAACATGTGGCTCATCCACCGTCTTGTTCCACGTGCGATGCACCAAATTACAGTTCGGAGCAACGGTTGGAATTGGAGGCACCCCGGTCGTAGCGCCGCAGTAGTAGAAATGAGCGATGGGGGGTCAAATCACAAAGCCCCACCTTTCCCGCATTAAGCTGGACGGACGAAGCAACCATCATTTCACTCTAGGGAGCAAGAGCATAAAGAAAATAGAAAACAATGATGCTTGCGGCAGCTACCTAGGGCACCCTAGGGTAGGGGTCTCCACTACAGATACTTTTTTTTGAAAGCGCCTCCACTACAAATCGGCTTCTCCCTCGTCCTCTTGAAGAAAACCGATGATGAGTGTGGCGATAGGGTTTGTAGGAGTACTACGGCGTGCGGGGCCACGTCGTAGTAAATGGGTTCGAGTCGACGCCTTAAATATGTGTGGACCGCTTGGTTTTACGGGAACGAGGCAACATTTTGGTTTCGGGGACTAGTGGAGATATAGTATGTACAAAAAATTGTGGACGTAGGTTCGACCGAAAGGCAATGATGCATGGGCCCTGCATTTTGATATACCCGGGGCCGCGTGAAATTTGCTACTCTACTCAAAACTAGTAAGGTACACATGTATTGAACGCATGAGATTTCGAAACCAAATTTTGAATAAATACACACTATAGCATGTAAAGCTTTGAGTCATATATGCATGATGTAGATGTTCGTTTAGTTCTTATAGTTCATCTCATTCAAAATCAATTAGTTTTATAAAAATGTTAAGATTCATGGGGTTGTGCATTGTAAATCATAAAGTAAAAAAATAATGACAATTCATTTAGAAAATAATAATCAATTATGATACAGAAGATTCTAGAACAAAGGAGAAGTGCTTGTGTTTTGAGGTTTGTGCATTATGCTTAAGTTCAACCATGGAGTCTTCTAAATTGTACATGTGGCAGATCTGGTGGAATGTTGATGATATCCAACGGCCAGTAGTGCTCGGATTTGCCTATCTCTGCACTGTCGGGTTAGCTTCGTCCAGCGACCATCTTTCAAAGTTATTGGCACACTATATAGTTCTTGTGCCATAGTTGCATGTTTTGGAAAAAAGCTACTAGTGGGTTGTACTATCTATTTAGGAATAGAAGATGTATACATGGAAGTTGTAGGGAAAGAGATGACATGGAGCATCTCAATTCCTATGAGTAGGGATTGGAAAAGAGATGTCATTTGGTTCATATCATAGGAACTTTTCTATTGAATCTAGAGATGACATGTATCTCAATTCCTATGAGGAGGGATTAGAAAAGAGATGTAATTTGGTTCATATCATAGGAACTTTTCTATTGAATATACGCTAATGTTTATTTTCCTTTGAAATTAAGGGAGTATAGGAATCCATTCATATGAACCAAGTGGCTCTAAAGCTATAGAAATGATACCATGTTTACTTCCTTTGAAATGTGGAGTATATGAATCTATTCCTATGAACCAATTGGCTCTAAAGGAAAAAATCCAATAAAAATCATATCATATAGAGTTCCTATGATATTCCTCGACACTAAAGGATGGTTGAAATTGCTGCGGGTGATACGATGGTCTTTCTTTGTAGACTCCTCACCCATCTTTATAGTTACCTCTCGAAGATGAATGAAATGATATATACAGGGTATTCTACATGTGCAATTTGGTACACGAAAACTCGGTAAAAGTTTGCGAGGTTCAAATTTTCAATAAAGCTATATGCACTGCATTTCGGAACGGAGGGAGCATACGACAGTTGCTAACACTCACGTGGAAGATTTGTGTGTAGGAGGAGTGGCTATTCTGTTAAATGACATGGCAAAACTGACACTGTCGGATGCCGATCTAACGGTTCTTATGGCGTTCGTGAGGAAAAGGCTTGTGGCGAACGTTTGTTGGATAATGATTTACGGACACATGCATTGCATTGATATGTGCCCCCCTCTCTCTCATGCACACGCACCCTCATGAGTCACGACTCTCCCGAGTCCTCTCGCAGACTCGCACATCGCACCCACCGTCTATCTGTAGGTAGACGTCACGCACATATGTGCTCTTCACACCCTACCCTCAGAACTTCTAAAAAACAAAAGACGGCACGCACATTTTATTTTAGCTCACACGTCACACACTTATACTATTACTCTTGCGGCGAACGTTCTTTGGGCATAGTATATTGTACTCTCACGAAGAGAAGCGGTGCACACACGCACTAGTTCTCTCACACCCACTCACGTGTACACGTAGGAGCGCATTTTTTTTGAAGCTGGTACAACAAAATCACTCCACTATATATAAAAGCAGGAGCCTTAGCGCTTGCTTTACTAGGGTTCCTCTCGTTCACTCTCTCATGCTCTCCAGATCTAAGCAAGACATAGGTGGCCACACACTCTCTTATCTCACGACTGGTCACAAATCCGGCCAGACAACCTCGACCTGGGCAGGGGTGTAGGTGCATCATTCACGCTGTCGTCGGCGGTGAGGGAGGAGACCAACGGCTGCCCGTGCGTCTCGATCGGCAGCCGTGCCGTTCTCTCCGAGAGAGCGCCGGCTCGGGAGGGCCTTCGACCCCTTCTTCTTCCCTGCGGTATTGTGGCCAAGATGCGGCCTCCCGACGCCGTCTTTGCCACATGCCGACAACCCTCAGGTATATATTCCTTCGAAACCTGCCTTGCTCTACTGCCCCAACTCCCTTCATGTGGATCCTTTTCTACTTCCGTTCGCTATTCCAAAGCCACCTAGACTTCTACTATTATTAGAAGTAAAGCTAGTTCATACAGTTGACTCAAAGCGTTGGTTCAAACAGGGAAGAAAGTGGGAAAGCTGTAGCATGAATCTAGGACTTGGTTCTAAGAGGAAACGGGGGGAAGTACTAATATCTGTCACTGTTTAAATAACCGTATTTCGTATTTGCGCAAACAGGGATGTCTGTCTCCATATCGTTTCGGGATGTCTGTCTCCGTATCATTTCTATCCGCGCAATCAAAAGCACACACCTTAGTTTTAGTACAACTGCGCAAAATGAGATGGCTATCCCTCGTTGCCGTCGTCTAACCTCCCGTCTTCAAGGTATCCCTACATTGGTAGTAACTAAGGTAGAATGACCAACGCAATCTAAAAGAAGCTGATTCATACGTTTTACTTCCTGATTGAAGTGCAGGGACGAGCGAAAACAACTGCATCCTAGTCTGGAATGCACTTTCTACCAGTTCATCCATGGACCGAGGACTACCTGGCACGGCTGCACGGCGGTTTTTTGGACAGGTGCGCGGACAAGAGGCATTGTGGTATGCTTATTTCTGCAAATAACGGTGCTTAAATTTAGTGGAATGCACAAGCATTTTAGCTGGTCAGTACACTGCAGTGTTCAGTTCAGCATTCCAGCTGAGACCACAATTATAATTGGTTATTCTGGAATGAGAGAACCTAACCCTGGATGGTGGCAACAAGAAAAAAACCAGAGTGAACTCCAGGAAATTTAACCCTGCCGGGAGGCCCTTTGCTCAGAGAAGCCTTGCTTGTTTTTTCCTGATTTGTAAACCTTCTCACAACTTCGTCTTTTGCTGTGAACTAGTATATGTTTGTTATGTTCTATGAATCATTGAGATGTATAAAATTGCTTAACTTATACTTTTCAAGTTTTTTATGAAGACGAGTTTAATGTGAGTGTTCCACATGAGCGCTGGACTAGCGTGTGAACGTTTGGAATTTATTACATTGTGGCCTCAATTAACTGCATGAACTACTGTAACAAGATACATAGTTGCTTATATGTCAGACAGCAGATTGTTGATTGTTAGCTGGTCGATAGCCTAGTGTTGAAGCGAGCTGAGCCAATGTGCCGTGTTCTGCACAACTGCTTACAAGTGGGGTAGCACCAACAGTGTTTACAAGTACTCATGTATACATTGGTGCACGGTTCTCGAACGAGTGCTCTATTTCATCAAAACACACACCGCTCGTATGATAAACCGTGACAACTTATGTATTACCATGCCATATTCATGAAAAAACTAGTGAGGACGCATCTGTTTCGGCAACAATTACGATGGTTCTCATATGATTCACGGGCACACAAAAGTAGCAGCAGTTCCCATAGACGGATTCAAATAGAGTACTAGCCCCAGAGGGGTCGATAACAGGCAAGGTTCGGATAATTAGACACAATCCAAACTACTATTAAACACTAGCTGGGGCAACTATTTTATGCCTCAATCTAATTTGGTCTGGACACAAGACGGACCTTGCCATGAACATCATCGAGGACGTCCCATAGCAGCTCAATCCCGTGAACCTTCATGAAGACAACCTTGTGGCCTTGCCACTGATAAACTTGTTTGTGGAGGCATGCCATGTCATCTTCCTGCGTAAGCTTGACAAGAACAATATGCCTCACAAACGAAGGAGTAGCTTTGAACTTCTTGTGCTTCAGTACACCCTGGAAAACACGCCTGACAACAGTGAGGTTGGAATACAACTCTTCATTGGTATAACCGCAAATGGCTTCCAGGATCCAACAACCTAAGAACTCTATTTTTCCAGTGCGTATATTCAGGTCATCCGCCTCATAGCTAGTGACATGTACAACCACACAATCCTTGTCTACATCAGGGCTCTAATTGAAACAGAAACAAATTCTGAATTACTTTTGAGTATAAGGAACACAAGTTATTTAAACCACTATGTATAGCATGGCATCGAAGCTAATAAAATTTTGCATTATTAATCACCACATACTTCCTTTTCTAAAAAAAATCACCACATACTTAGATGAAAAACCACATCCTCTAAGGGGGAAAACTGCTCCTGCAGTGCCACGGGGGCTATAACCTCAAACGGGGCGTTGACCATCTCAGTAGTGGCCGTGAGCGTATCTGGGATCGGCTCGGTGGTTGCCTCCATCTTCTTGGAGCTCTCTGTCTCGTGGGGATCAGCCTCCCGCGTCTGCTCCAATATCGGCAGATCTTTGCCTGGTTCTCCTTGGTCCATCATGAAACTGACGAATACTAGGAGACCACTGAAAGGAAAACACAATCGCAATGACAATGAAACAAAAAAGAGAGTGAGGATCGGTTACTACTTTGCAAAAGTTCTTTTTTTTCTCTGAACGAAAATATACCAACATCACGGATCTGCTTACCTTCCCTTTGTTCGGAGAGAAGAACAGTGGCAGATGCGAGTGTTGCCTTTCTTGAAGATGGTGAGGGAGAAGGGGATTCAACGAAGAGTGAAATGATGGTTGCTTCATCTGTCAAACTTAGACTGCGGGGAGGTGGGGTTTTGTGATACGACGGCTCGTTACTGCCGCGCTATGACCGGGGTGACTCTCCGCCTGCATACTGCCTTCTAATTTGGTGGATGGCATTTGGGCCCACGCGCTGCATGGCCTGCATGTCGGTGAACAAAAGTATAATGACATTCAGTAGAGGGAGACATTTCAATGACCTAGGAGGAGCCAGAAGCGGTAGAGTGACTCCACTGTACTAGTAGTAATTGTTTTTCTGGGTAGCTGTAGAGTGTCTCCGCTGTACTAGTAGTAATTGTTTCTCTGGGCCCAAGACAAAACAGCCCATCCACACTAGTAAATAGTAAAATCAATTCAAAATCCCATATATTTACTAAATGAGAGGCGCTACCCACACCCAGCACACCGCCCCCCCAAAAAACTTGGGTGCTCTTCTTCCTCCTCGCTCCCACCCACCTCATGTCAGCTCGCTCCACTCATACCCCCAAATTCCTCACCTCACTCCTACAGAAAACCCCAGCTCCCCTTCTTCCTCACTCCTACAGAAACCCCCCAGCTCCCCTTCTTCTTTTCTTGCACTACAACTAGGCTCGTCATTCGTTACTCTGCTCAAATCCGTGAGTGTGACGCGACGCCCTCGAGGAAAATGGAGTCAGCTGACCCCAGCGCCAAGAAGATGAGGCTCCCGCCAGCGGTGACGCCTGTTGTAGATCCCGCACCCGGCAGCACGGGGAGAAGCGGCGACCCCGCCCCCACCGGATCCCAGGAACCCGTAGAATCTTGGGTGGACCGCATCAGCGATCTCCCGAAAACCGTCCTTGGGGAGATCATCTCGCTTCTCCCCACCAAGGATTGCTGCCGCACCCAAGTCCTCTCAATTCGGTGGCGCCCTCTATGGTGCGCTGTGCCCCTTAATCTCGACTGTCATCAGCTATCTCTCTTCAATGATTTTGAAATCCCCAGAGCCATCATCTTCTCCCACCAGGGCTCCGTTCAAAGCCTCTACATCCCGTCATGCTACCTGAGCAAGCATACCATGCCCTGCACGGTGGACGCCTGGCTGAAATCCCCTGAATTCATAGAACTGCAGCTGCTTGAGTTCTACTATTCCCCTGGAAATCACATACCACATACCGAACGCCATGAACTTGTGCCCTCAGCACCGATGTCCATCTCATGGTTTTCCTCCTCTCTCCACACCACCACCTTTGCGCTGTGCTACCTACCAGACAATATGGTACTAAACCTTCGACTCCCATTTCTCAAGAAACTTTCACTTGTGCGGGTTCATATATCGGAGGCCTCATTGCACAACATCATCCACTCCAGTTGCCCTATGCTGGAGTGCTTGGTGCTTGTTTTCACAGTTAGAATTGGTTGTCTCCAAATAAAGTCGCCTAACCTTGTAAGAATTGGAATTTCTTTTGACGGAAGGCAGCTCATCATCCAAGATGCCCCTTCACTTCAAAGGTTGATCCTTGATTCTAGTTATTCACTGTTGCAAATAACCGTCCTCTCTACGCCTAAACTGGAGACCTTGGGTGTAATACATGATCTCTATGCTCATTTCAATATGGTGTTTGGTTCCACAGTTCTTCAGGTACTTTATATTATCATCTACACTTGTAACCATAAGCTGCATTTTAAATTTCTGCGCATAATTTATATATCATCTTGGAGTACACATTTTGTACTAATATTATGTTCTATGCTCAATGAAGAGTTTCTCCATGGATGGCCTATCAATGGTGCTAGATTCTGTCACGATCTTATATATCCAAATGAATAGTTTTGATCTGAATAAGATTATTGGCTTGCTGCAATGCTTTCCATGTCTAGAGAAGTTGTATATAAAGGTGATAATTTCACACACATTGGAAGCCCGCATATAGTGTACTAGAATTAACCGTTCAGCTGTTGCTCTTTCGACACTCTTCTTTTAGATCTTAACTATTTTCAATCTTCATGTCTATTTAAGCAACAAGATGGGGTAAGAAAGTTATAACCAATAGTGGATTCGTAAGCATCAGAATTTTCTCACTTCTCATGAGATTCGATTGAAGACAATAACGCTAGAACGATATGTAGCCAACCGTGCAAACACAAAATTTGTCACATTCTTCCTGCTGAATGCAAGGTTACTATTGTCCATCAGGCTTAAGTTTATCAGCAGCATGGTTTTGACGGATGGGTATGTCGAAGAGCAAAAAAAAGGAGTTTCAGGTGGGCAAAAGAGCTTCTGAACGTGCCGGGCTTCTATTTACAACATATTGTGGTCATAATCCAGTAAATTTTACGACCCAGGATGTTCATTCTGTGGACCTGACCGATCCATTTGACTATGACTGCTGAAAACAGTGCTGGAGTTATATGTTGTTGCCCTTTTCAATCTGGTTTTTTTTGTAAACCCGATGAACAATTAACCCTCGTGCTTTTGTACAGTTTGTAAGCTGGAGTTAGATGTTCCTGCCCTTTTCAACTCGGCTATGACTGTCATATTTTCTTTGAAACAGGGGAAATGGCTTGCCATTCGTTTAATTTAGAGTGAAATATTGTAACAAATCCCAACCAAGGGAAATAACATCACTCTTGCTGGCTGCTTGAGCTCACAGTGCATTACAGAAGCCAAGTGATTATCCCCCACCAGCACCCACAAACTTATTTCGAACTAGCACATCAAATGGGCTGTAAATTTTCATAGGAAAGGCTGCATGATCGTGACAGATTTGGATTCTGACATTTGGGACCCGCGAGGAAATATCCTATCCAAGGTGGTGTCAACTTACTAGCCAGTGAACGAACGATTCTGCCTACCAGCCATTGGATTGACATCCAACATCTGTCGTGTATCTTCTATCTCTTGTCTTATTCTTCCTCCAGCCGCCCAAACCAAACCACCCCGTCGGCTCTGCCTGCTCCCGCCTCCCATGGCTGGCTGCGCCTCCGCCGCCCTACCATATGTACCCTCCAACGTTGGCCAGTCCCTCCCTCTATTCCCCCACACGTCCTGTTATTCTCCGGCGACGTCAGCCCCAACACGCACCAGCGCCCGAACCAGTCAACCCTCGTACTCCCCTCTGCCTGCGACTGGACCAGCGCATCTTCAACGGCTCCTGTTCGTTCCTTCCGAGGCCTCGCCATCATCCTCCGCCTTGCGGCCTTGGTTCGCTCACCGTGCGCGGTGCGTGCCCTCTTGCATTGTCAACGTCGTCAACAACCAAGAGGAACAAGGAGATGACTGTACGTGGAGAGGATGACAGTAGCTACGCACCAGCGTCATGGCTGTACGCAAGCAAGTGCCTCTATAGTACAAGCCCAAAAATATGGTGGGGCTCACGCCATTGTCAACGTAGTCAATAAACGAGAGAATTACACTACGAGCGGCTGACACCAGGGACCCAACAAGTCACGTAGTTTTTTTGAGGAACAAGCAGTTGTCATTTATACTAGTTTTAGCGACGGATCAGGGTAACAACAGGGCTGTGCGGGGGCTGTGGCCCATCTAGCCAGGGTTTTATTTATGTTTACCACATCATGAGCCCAGTTGTGTTTTTTTCTTGCTAAAAATGGCTAGCCCAGTTCTATTTTTTAAAAGAAATACCCAAACAAGGCCTACTTGCTTTATCGGCCCTGCTGGGCTGCAAATCTTTCAAGACGAGGAGAGTTTCATTTGGTTTGCCCAGAAATGGGCTGTACATTTTTAAAACACATCAAACCGGGAATTAGTTACAGTTTTTTTTCATTACAAGATCTTAAATTCCATTGATTTTTATGCGTGGACAATTATTTGGATTTTATATTTATATAAATTATTTTTCAAAATAGTTTGAATGCGAATCGATATTTCTGGATTAAAAACAGTTGACCGCACCAAATATGCAAAATTTCGTATACTTTTTAACCGTGGCCACAATATGGGGTGTAATGCTAAGAGAAAGAAGATGGGCTCCAAAGAAATTCTTAAGAATTAGCAAATGGGCTGTACATTATTAGATATAATGGCAAATAGGCTGTATGCTGTTTTCCCCAGATTTGAGGCTGACTTGTGCGCCTACTACAGGTTGACGCGTATGCTTTCATAAAAAAAGGTTGATGCACACGCAACGCCCTGTCAACTTAGTCAACGCACGAGAGCAGTGACTGTTGGATGTCCATCCAATGGCTATCGTGCTTCTTCAATCTCTGCTCTTCATGCTCCAGCCGCTCAAACAAGCGCCAGCGGGACTGCCTGCTCCCTCCTCCCGCGGCCGGCTATGCTGCCGCGCAGGCCACATGGCCCCACCGTACTCCCATCGCTGGCCTAGCCATCCCTCTACTCACCCACACATGCTGTTATTCTCCGGCGACGGTAGACGAACCAGTAAACCCTCGTACTCCTCCGCGTCGGAAATAACTGCCAAGTATTCCCTGGCTCCATGTCGTTCCCTTCCTAGGCCTCGCTATTGTCCACCGCCCTGGTGCTCTTGGCGCGGCCTGGTCAACGTGGTCAATGAACGACATCCATCAGAAGTGGACTGTACGTGGAGAGGCTGAAAGCTGGGTCCACGGCCGCATGCAAGGAAATGCCTCCTTATTACGCGCAAAATAATGATTCCTCCACCTGACAGCTAGGACCCACACGAAGGTCCTCTGTATTTCGCGAAAAAACATTCCCCCCGCTGACAGGTCTGACCCACTAGCTATATCTTCGCACGCAAGGAAGTGCCTCCTTATTACGCCCAAAAAATGAATACCCCCTGCTAGCTGGGACCCACCATATTGTTCGGCTGACTTGTGGTCCTACTAAGTTTACGGGGACGGAGGGCTTTGTCAACTTAGTCAATACTCCAGTGACCGTATGATGTCCATCCAACGGCCACAGTGCTTCTTCAACCTCTGGTCTTCTTGCTCCAGCCGCCCAAAGCAGCGCCGGTCATGCCGCCTGCTCCTGCCTCCCGTGGTCGGCTGTGCTACCACGGAGGCCTCACCGCCCCCATACTACTCCCATGTAACGCCCCGGATTCGATGCGCCAGGTGTCTGCCAGTTATTCGCCGTTATTGCCATGTCATTTGCTTGCGTGTTGCATTTTGCCATGTCATCATCTGCATTTCATATCATGTCATCATGTAAATGTCATTTTGCATAAGTGTTCGTTTCATGCATCCGAGCATTTTCCCCGTTGTCCGTTTTGCAATCCGGCACTCCTATGTCATCTGGCGTGACCTTTTTGCCTCTTCTCTTGTGCGGGTGTTAAATGTTCTCGGAATGGACTGAGTCTTGCCAAGCGGCCTTGGTATAGCACCAGTAGACCGCCTGTCAAGTTTCGTGCCATTTGGAGGTCGGTTGATACTCCAACGGTTAACCGGGTAACCCTAAAGCCCTCTTTGAGTTGCAGCCCAACACCCCTTCCAAAGTGGCCCAAAACCCAGCAAACTCCCCTCCATGCTCTCGGTCGTTCGATCACGATCGCGTGGCCGAAAACTGCTCCTCATTTGGACTCTCCTAGCTCCCTCTACCTATATAAACACCCCCTCCCCCGAAATCCCGGTCTAACCCTAGTCTTCTTCCTCTCGCCGCCGCCGGACACGTCCACCCCGGCCGGACATGTCCGCCCGGCCACCTCACTCGGGCCAACCAGCGCGCGACACGTCATCATCTCCTCCGCCGCAGCCAACCGCACCCCGCCACCTCAGCCCGGGCCGCGCCCCACTTCGTCGCCTCCGCCCGCGGGCCCGTGGAGCCCGACCGCGGCACTCCCGGCCCACGCGCGT
>NC_057807.1:242657423-242663840 GCF_018294505.1 Triticum aestivum
AAATCCTTGACATAATCATGCCATGTTCATCGCATAGTATCTCTACATCCGTAGCTCCGTTTGGTGCGTGTAATATGTCACATTGTTCGCCTCAACGAGTACTTCATTTCATTCCATTGCATCATTTTCATTTGAGCTCATCTTGATGCCCGAAATGCTGTTGGAAGAGTGCATGTTGATGTTAATCTGCTGAAACTGTTATAACTTGCTCATTTATCATTTTTGCCATGATTGATGTGTGCATCCTATGAGGTTGATGTCTACATGTGTTTTGATCTACGTTATGCCATCTTTCCAGGGGTGCCAACCATGTATTTTTGTGAGTTGTGTGCTGAGTGTATCAAGCTTGCTAAGTAGGGTAGTTGCTGTTGCTGTTTTCCTGACAAATTCTGTTATATTTTGTTGCTATGTTAACATGCTTCTACTAATCATTCTATGCATAATCTGGAGGTGTCCTATAAACATGTTTTGATCTACATGTCTTGCTATATCCATTCATGCCCTTGGTTGTAATTATAGCCTGATGGAACATGTTGTTATCTTGCTCTAAACTTTGCTAAATGATGTTGCTGTCAGCCTATTAACATTAAGTTCAATGTTTCCATGATTGTTTCCTAGTGATCCATGCATCCTATGAACTTGATCTTGCCATGCTTAGCTTCATAAACATGCCTTCTTACTGTTGGGTGCCTTGCCATGCCATGTATTGCTCAGTGGTGAGTGGTTCAAGCTCACCAACATGACTACTTATTGTTGTTCCTGCCATGTATGAATCTGTAATATAACTTGCCATGTTTACATGGGTGCCATCATATTTTCTATGCCTTTTTGGCTCTTGGTCAGTAAGGGACTTTTGATCTATGCTATTAGTAGATTCATGCCATGCCTTTGTTTGCCATGATATGTTCCTGTAACATGTTGTTTGATAGCTTTAAACATTGCAACCTGATGTTATTTCTGCTAAGCCTGAAACTATTATTATTTGCAATCTTTCCATGTCCTTTTGAGCATGTTCTAGTCTTTTCTGGAGATAGCTCAGTGTTCATGTTTTGTTATGCTTTATGTGTACTTCATGCCCATGCCTTTTGTTATTATATTGTGGTACTTTAGCATGTTGTTTTGATGCTTGCAATATGCCTAGTTGCTGTTTTGGACAGATTGTTGCTATGACTTGTATAGTGTGTGGGTGTTGAACCGTTGCTCCGTTTTGAGTGTGCTCTATATGAAACTTGCTTGATTTTGAATGTAGTTTCATATTATCATGTTGCATCCTTGTTTTGAGGTGTTTGCTTGATGTTTGTATGCATTTTGCATCAATGCCATGTTTAACTTGTTTTGCTCATATCTTCTAGGCCGTAGCTCCGAATCTAATGAACTTTATATGTAACTTGACTAGAATTTCGTGTAGATCATCTTGGGGATCTTTAACTTGCTGTTTAACCACTTCAACTTAAGGTTTATTCAGTTCTGGACCAATTTCGAAATATGCATATGAGGACTTACCGGAGTTGTTATATGTTGTTTCCGGCCTCATTTAAACTTGCCTTGATGTGTTGTTCTTGTTTGCATCATCTCTTGCCATGAGTAGCTTCATGTAGCTTTGTCATGCATCATGCTTGTTGTGCATCATGCCTTGTCCATGTGTGGTGTGTTTACTATGTTGTGTGCTTCTTCTCGATAGTTCCCGTTTCGTTGCGATCGTGAGGATGCGTTCGTCTACGTGTGGTTCGTCTTCGTGGCTTCATCTTCTTCATGGACTCGTTCTTCTTACTTGCGGGATTTCAGGCAAGATGACCGCTACCCTGGATCTCACTACTATCATTGCTATGCTAGTTGCTTCGTTCTATCGCTATGCTGCGTTACCTATCTTTTGCTCTTCAAGCCATCCCAAATTGCCATGAACCTCTAACCTTTGACACCATTCCTAGCAAACCATTGTTTGGCTATGTTACCGCTTTGCTCAGCCCCTCTTATAGCGTTGCTAGTTGCAGGTGAAGTTGAAGATTGCTCCATGGTGGACAGGGTTATGTTGGGATATCACAATATCTCTTATATTATTAATGCATCTATATACTTGGTAAAGGGTGGAAGGCTCGGCCTTATGCCTGGTGTTTTGTTCCACTCTTGCCGCCCTAGTTTCCGTCATACCGGTGTTATGTTCCTGGATTTTGCGTTCCTAACGCGATCGGGTGATTTATGGGACCCCCCTGACAGTTCGCTTTGAATAAAACTTGTCCAACAAGGCCCAACCTTGGTTTTACCATTTGCCTCACCACCACCTATACCCTTCCCTTGGGTCGGCCAACCCAAGGGTCATCTTTATTTTAGCCCCCCCGGGCCAGTGCTTGTCTAAGTGTTGGTCCGAACTGAGCAGCCTGCGGGGCCACCTCGGGGAAACTCGAAGTCTGGTTTTACTCGTAGCTTGACTTATCCGGTGTTGCCCTGAGAACGAGATATGTGCAGCTCCTATCGGGATTGTCGGCGCATCGGGCGGCTTTGCTGGTCTTGTTTTACCATTGTCGAAATGTCTTGTAAATCGGGATTCCGAGACTGACCGGGTCTTCCTGGGAGAAGGTCTATTCCTTCGTTGATCGCGAGAGCTTGTCATGGGCTAAGTTGGGACACCCCTGCAGGGTATAAACTTTCGAGAGCCGTGCCCGCGGTTATGTGGCAGATGGGAATTTGTTAATGTCCGGTTGTAGATAACTTGACACCAGATCCGAATTAAAACGCATCAACCGCGTGTGTAGCCGTGATGGTCTCTTCTCGGCGGAGTCCGGGAAGTGAACACGGTTTCTGTGTTATGTTTGACGTAAGTAGGTGTTCAGGATCACCTCTTGATCATTGCTAGTTGACGACCGTTCCTTTGCTTCTCTTCTCGCTCTCATTTGCGTATGTTAGCCACCATATCTTGCTTAGCCACTGCTGCAACCTCACCACTTTACCCCTTCCTTCCCATTAAGCTTTGCTAGTCTTGATACCCATGGTAATGGGATTGTTGAGTCCTCATGGCTCACAGATTACTACAACAACAGTTGCAGGTACAGGTTTTCCGATGATCTTGACGCAAGCGCGATGTTTGCTTGTTTGGAGTTCTTCTTCTGCTTCTTCTTCGATCAGGGGATAGGTTCTAGGTCGGCAGCTTGGGCTAGCAGGGTGGATGTCGTTTGAGTTTCTTTTTGTGTTTCATCCGTAGTCGGATGGTGCTCTGATGTAATATGATGTTGTATTCGTGTGGCATTGTATGCCTTTTGTATGTATCCCCATCTATTATGTAATGTTGATGTAATGATATCCACCTTGCAAAAGCGTTTCAATATGCGGGTCTATCCTTGGTGGGACCTTCGAGTTCCTTTTGGATAGGGTCGCATATTGGGCGTGACAAGTTGGTATCAGAGCCTCGACCGACCCTAGGAGCCCCCTTGATTGATCGTGTAGTTTGGCCGTTGTTGAGTCTAGAAGAAAACTATTTTCGGAGTCTAGTTATATCGGAGAGTAGGAATTCTTTTTACTCCTTAGTCCCTTCGTCGCTCTGGTAAGGAATCTTGACGTAGGTGTTTTGAACTACTCCTCTTCCCATTCAAATTATTCTTTAGGATCACGTGGTTAGTTTCGTGAGTTGTCCATCCTCTTTTGTTCGGTGCATCTCTCGTCAAGTCGACTCGAACCTCTTTGTCTTTTGCAAGATCAATCCTCAGTTCTTCCTCCGACGTTGTTGTTTTTCCCTGTCCGAAGTTGTCTTTATTTTTCCCACCCGCCCACCCTTTTTCTCCTCGGAACCGGAGTCCGTAATCGAGTATCCATCCTACTCGTGCGAAGTTTTTGCTTTCTTTCCTCAATGATTTCAACCGGTGTTTTCCTCTTCAAGATATTCATCGATTCCCCCTTCCAAGTTACCCTTGTTTCCCGGCCTCCCACCCTCTTATTCCCGGAGTCTGAGTCTCTTTCGACCATCAACTTCATTTGTGTGGAGCCTCTTCAATCTTCCCTCAATTATTTCAACCGGTGGATTCTCGTCTCGTTCGTCATTCTTCATCCCTTTCTTTTTCCGGTGGATTCGATTCAAGTTTTTTTTTCGGGTTGATCATATTCTTTCTCTCGGCTCAAATGTTTTCCCCTTGCTCGTTCGCCTCTCGCCAGTTTATCCTTCCGGAGTGTTCAAGATATTTCAGGAGATTCGTCTGTGTTCCAATTAATTCGAGGTTGTCACCTCATTCAAATATTTCAATTGTTCCGGTGCATCATCTATCGTTTCAACATCCTTTTCAACGGTGTTTTCTTTTAGTGGGCCCTAACCCACATGTCTTTTCCCAGGATCTTACCTGACTCTTCTAATTCCCCCGGAGTTATTCTCAATTCTTTTAAAAGTGTGATGTAAGAATGGACTTCATCAGTCAGATGCCTTCTCCAAGATCGCTTTCGAATTCTCTTCATCGTCGGCTCAACCTCTTTGCTTTTCATCCTCCCGGAGTATCCTAGTAATTTTGGTGGTGTTTCTCATCGTCATGTGGAGATCGAAGAAGAGCTTTTCCTCTGAATCTTGTCCGTTCCCCGGAGATTCGCGGTGCTAGCTCGATGTTATGCTATCAAATTGTTTCTAGTCATGCAAATTCTTTTCATCCATCCGGAGTATGTCAGAAGTTGTTTTTCCATTTCTTTTCACCGGAGGCCATCATTCCAGTTATCGTCTCTAATTATCCCGATGCTTCGTTCAAGTGTTCTTTTATCAGCTCAGGATCTCTTCGTTCTTTTGCATCTAAATCCCCTCAAGCATATTGGTTCTTCTAATTCTTCCCGGTGATTCATACTCTTTCATCAGTCATTTTTGAATTCTTACGGTGGTTCTTTCAAGATCTTCTTTCCTTGATTATCTTTTAATTCATTCGTTCTTTTCAATCCTACTGGTGGTTCATGAAGACTTTCTCAAGTTTTGTGCTATTCTCTCCTAAATCCTTTTCAAGAAGAATAAGTAGTATGCAAAATCCATTGCTTGTCATCAATTTAATTTGATGAAGGATAAGCATATAATAAATCTTATTCTCATTTCTTATATCCAAGTGATTAATCCCTTCCTTCAGAGTTTGTTCTTGAGGAATAAATTCTAGCTCCAAGTGTTTTCATTTTTTTTCTTTTCCGGAGTTCAATTTTCTCGGTCATCTCGTCGGAACCTCCATCTAAATCATCGCAAGCTTTCATCTTATTCTTTCATCCTTCATTCTATCTCATCATCCTTTGTCACCGGCGTTCTTCATGATTTAATTCATTCTGCAAGAGTTCATCAAGTATCTTTCCATCCTCTCAAGTTCATGTTCTAATCATTCCATTTTTAGCCGGAGTGCTACATAAATCCTTTTGGTCTTATTGGTTTCTTTTCTCATTCTAACCACTCCGGTTAGAACGAGTGGTTTCATAGTCTATCTGATTCCGTGAGCTTTCGATTCTCGCCATCCTCGTCGTTCCTCTCTTCTTCTTGAGTGCTCTCGATTCTTTGCTTCTTCCCTTGAGTTCTTGTTTCGCCTCATCTTTTTTTCCCTTCCGTCTCGGTCCTAAGATCTCGGGACGAGATCTCTTGTTAGTGGAGGAGTGTTGTAACGCCCCGGATTCGATGCGCCAGGTGTCTGCCAGTTATTCGCCGTTGTTGCCATGTCATTTGCTTGCGTGTTGCATTTTGCCATGTCATCATCTGCATTTCATATCATGTCATCATGTGCATCTCATTTTGCATACGTGTTCATTTCATGCATCCGAGCATTTTCCCCGTTGTCCGTTTTGCAATCCGGCACTCCTATGTCATCCGACGTCCCCTTTTTGCCTCTTCTCTTGTGTGGGTGTTAAACGTTCTCGGAATGGACTGAGTCTTGCCAAGCGGCCTTGGTATAGCACCGGTAGACCGCCTGTCAAGTTTCGTGCCATTTGGAGGTCGGTTGATACTCCAACGGTTAACCGGGTAACCGTAAAGCCCTCTTTGAGTTGCAGCCCAACACCCCATCCAAAGTGGCCCAAAACCCACCAAACTCCCCTCCATTCTCTCGGTCGTTCGATCACGATCGCGTGGCCGAAAACCACTCCATATTTGGACTCTCCTAGCTCCCTGTACCTATATAAACACCCCTCCCCCGAAATCCCGGTCTAACCCTAGTCTTCTTCCTCCCGCCGCCGCCGGACACGTCCACCCCGGCCGGACATGTCCGCCCGGCCACCTCACACGGGCCAACCAGCGCGCGACACATCATCATCTCCGCCGCCGCAGCCAACCGCACCCCGCCACCTCAGCCCGGGCCGCGCCCCACTTCGCTGCCTCCGCCCGCGGGCCCGTGGAGCCCGACCGCGGCCCTCCCGGCCCACGCGCGTCGCCGCCGCCTGGCCCGCTCGGCCCCGCGCCGCCGCTTCGCCTGCTCGCCCGCCGGCGCGCCTCCC